>NW_027273859.1:15927500-15940000 GCF_046630095.1 Trachinotus anak | reverse complement strand
TATCGGCAGGGGGACGGCGGGCAGCGTTTGTCCATTGGCGTTGTGGTACAGGCCTTTTGCTGACACGCTGAAGGGCGCGTACTCGGATGACGCGGGCATGGGCACGCCACCCATAGACTCCGACAGCATCCCGACGTGCGGCCACATGGAGTTGACCACGCTGCTGAGCTGCGGGGGTACTGGGTAACCCAGGTGGTGCATGACAGAGGTGAGAGGGAGCCCGCTGGCCATCACACCCTTGTAGTCCCGTCCTATAATGTTCTCGATTGCGAATGGGTGTTTAAACCCGCCGGGCTGCGCGCAAGTAATGCCCCCGTAACCCTGAAAGTGAGGCAGCCGACCAACGGTGCTTGCCGGGCCGGCTGAGTGATCGTGGTGGCTGGATGCTGTGCCAAGCTTGCTGCCCGGGTGGTGGTGGTGATGATGGTGAAAGTAATGCATCATTGGGGAGCTCTTGCAGGCCATATGCTCAGCGCGCAGCACCTTGAAGCGCTTCCGTCTCCTCAGGAAGCTGCCATTCTCAAACATGTCACCGCAGTCCGGGTGCAGAGCCCAAAAGCTGCCTTTCCCTGGCTGGTCAGGCCGCCGAGGGATCTTGATGAAGCAGTCGTTGAAGGACAGATTGTGTCGTAGGGAATTCTGCCACCTCTGGGTATTCTCTCGATAATACGGAAATCGGTCCATGATGAACTTATAAATGTCACTCAGGGGGAGCATCTTCTCAGCTGAGTTCTGGATAGCCATCGCTGTCAGTGATATGTAGGAGTATGGGGGCTTCTGGTCGCTGTAAGAGTTCTTCCCAGGACGGGGCATGACTGGTTACTGTTTTCTTTAAGTTTGAATTGTTATATAAAACAGCCTTTAAAGTTGTAGTTGAAATGCTAGTTTACGGAGCTAAATCGACAGTCTTCATATCAGTCGCCATGTGTCGGAGCTGTTCCAAAGTTCTGAGCCATTAGATCAGAAACTGGTAGGCTAGATTCTCCTACAGGTGCAGGATTACCTGCGTTATGCCCAAAGGCCCGCTGTTGTCAAGTAAGATCCTTAAGAGGCTCCTGCATCCGAAGAAAGAAGAGTTTTCTGTCTCTTCGCCAAATTAGGTTCTTGGCGTTGTGCGTAAAAGTCGGTCTCTGTGCGTAAAAGTTTAGATGTCTTCTGAGTTTCCCCCTGTTTCCGCGGCGGTTGAAGGATGTGAGGGGCCAGTTTGCTCTGCTGTCTGTGTGTGGTGTGTGCTCCTCTCCTCTTGTGCGATGCTCCCACTCGCCGAGTGCCGTTTTTGTAAGACCCCCGCAGGTCGCCGGCTCTATTATCTATTATCCAGACACTTAGGGGACACGTCAAGGGAGAGCAGAGGGCTGTGTGTGTGAGTGCGTGTATGTGTGTGTGTGTGTGTGAGAGAGAGAGAGAGAGAGAGAGAGGGAGAGAGTAAGAGGGGTGTGTGTGTGTGTGTGGAGGGGGTGGGGGGCGAGGGGGTGGGATGGAGTTAAAGAAATGAATAAAAATGAGGGGTGGGTGGTGCGATCAGCACGCGCGTTTGCCTCTTATCTCCTGTTTCCAGTGAAAAAGTCT
Source organism: Trachinotus anak (assembly GCF_046630095.1). NCBI lineage: Eukaryota > Metazoa > Chordata > Actinopteri > Carangiformes > Carangidae > Trachinotus > Trachinotus anak. The sequence goes on along the minus strand of NW_027273859.1, from coordinate 15,938,431 downwards.
CGCGTAAAGGAGCCCACGCAGGGACGGGACCGATTGTGATTGATTTGAGGAACCAAACTTAAAGGGACGATTCTTTTCAGCAAGTTGGTAAATCCCCAATGACTCCATAACCTCTCATCTGTAGCTGGCTCTGACCTTTGACCTTTGCTGTGAAACAAAAGTTTGAATGTGATATAGCACACCACAGGTGTTGAAGGGCCCCGTTGTTTTGCATTTAGTAAACATTTCTAAAAAAATATATATATCTTCTCTTTTTGAGAATCTGGATATCCTGGTGCCTTGTGCTGAGTATAGATGATTGAAAGAAGCATGACAGTGAATGTGGATTTGAAGTGCCACGAGGGAAATAAATAGTAAAGAATGGAATATATAAACACAACCTCTTTGTTAAATCTGCTCCACTGCACTTTCAGACTTTGCAAACAATAAATCATGTCTTCCTTTGCGCACAATCATCAGCGCGCTGCTGCTCTACTCTCAGTTGCACACACACACACACACACACACACACGCACACACACTGTAAGAGAGAAGCGCTGTTGTTGATTAATTGCTGAGAGGGGAGTCCGGCGGCTGTCTGTCTGTTCAAACACTCTCCGGTGAATCCTACAAGGATGTAAACAAACTTCATCCCCTGCTCTGAATTCTGTTCAGCGGAGAACAACAAAAGCTGCTCCCCTTCCCGTAGATTTTCTTCTCTGGCCAGGTGTCATGACTGGGTCCTTGACGGCTCCTGTCTTCCCCGGTGCCCCGGTGGGCCCCCGAATACATTACAATAATTAAGTCTTCCGTGATTTAGCCTCCTAGGAGAGAAGTCCAACAATGTAATTAAGGGCAAGCTCACTGTATTAGGTATGAATATTCAAAACTGTGTCAATTAATTAGCCGGTGTATCTCTCCCGTTACGTCTCAGTCCTTCAAACCCACTCAAAAGGTCAACTGTGTCGACGGAGAGCATATTTTAAAGACATCATGCAACTGCGAGGAAAATCATTGTTTTAGCACCACTTCGCTTGACAAAGTGTGAACATTTAGTCGTTGTTGTGCTGTTTTTATTTTTTTTATTTCTTATTTTTTATTATATATATATAATTTTTTTTTTTTTTTTTTTTTTTTTGCACAATTGTTTTCCAGGAGCCTGAAAAATGAGTTTTGAAACTCTGAGGCCCACAGAGGCCAACGCGGGTAAAAGCATCCTCTTTAAACGCCCGGGAAAGATCAATATTAAATCTGTTTTCACAAAGGGGACCGTTAAATAGACACCGAGGCTGATCTGCATAACAAAATTAATTAGGTAGTCTACGGCAGTGTTCGCCTGCTCCCAACTCCTGGACAAATAACTAGTTGTAAAGCACACCTTCTGGGCATACGGAACATATGCTGGAATTATCCTTAATTGACTAATTACATAAATTACTCATTAAGTTTACAGCACATCAATTATAAAAGATGTATCAATTAATTTTGCATAAATTACAAGCGGCACGCTGCACGAAGAGGGCGGCGGAGGGAATGAGGGTCGCCAGAAGGGGGTCTACTCTAAGGTGGAGCATTGTGTGTGTGTGTGTGTGTGTGTGTGTGTGTGCGTGTAAGTGACGGTCGTCTGTTTGTTTCCTGTCTCTAATAATTATTTGTTCAGCTTAAGGGCAAAGATATTCTTTCTCTGTCTCTCATTCGCAAAGGGAAAGTGTGGGGGTAATGGCAATTATACTAATAATAATAATCTTAAAGACCTCTCTCCAAGTCATAAGGGGCGCATCGTGGCGGAGAGAGCCATTAAAATCAATTAGCGAGGCCTATTGTTTTCAATGGAAAATTAAACCAGTTTAGGACTGTGGTGCAGACGCTGTAAGCCTCACTTGTGTAATGGGAAATTATTTAGAGGCAAAATAAGACAGATTTTTCCATTTTGCCCATAAAAGAGCGAGCAAGCAGGGGGCATTAATGGATCAAAGCTGCAGTGTGTCTGCCTGTTGCCTTCAAGAGTTACCTCAGTCGACTCAGGTAGAAGTGTCTGCATCTGCATCACAGTGGCAAACTTAGCATAGGTCTGCTGCATGGAGAGCTTTCAGTCACGCATTCTTCCCAAACTCTCTGACCCTAAGCTTCCAGAGCGACAACAATGGTTTTTTTGTTGGTCAGCTTTTATAATTGCTCCTTTCTTTTCCCCAGACTCAATGAATAATTTCATATCACGCACCAGTGTCTATCTATGAACAAATAAAAGTTTGAATTTGCAACATCATTTTGAATTATGTCTGGCCATTACATATTGTAAATGGAAATGTTACTGGGGTGTTCAAAATAACAGAAATACCTGTTACAACACAGCGATGGAATCCAAATAGTAAATAATGCTTGATTAAGCTTCAGTTTGAAAGAGTTGTTAACACCACGCAGAGTGTAGTTAGTGATGCTGTTGTATTGCACTGTACTGTATTGTAAGTGTGTATTGTAAAACTCCCTTAATTTTGTCAAACTAGAGACGGTTTGATATTTTTATTTTATTTTCTGCTTAATTAGTTTCATACTGAGGAAAAAGGCTCATACACAGCAACTACAGGTGTGCCTGGAACAATTTAACTTACAACTTTTTAACATCTTAATTAGAATTGTAAATATGGTTTCACACACACACACACACACACACACACACACACACACACACACACACTATGTCACCAATATGTATGTAACTAGGCTGGATCCAACTATCCAAGCCATTATGATGTATTCATAAAATAGCAGAAAAATGCAGTTATCAAATGGTGAGCAGCGCATTAGGAATCACAAAAAGTCACATGTACTGTATGTATAAATTAAGAGCAATTTGCAGTGTGATGAAAGTAACACAGGAGACCCTCCATTTGCTCCATTTTTTCCCTTTAGAAGTTCCTGTAAGAAAGGACTGACGGCTTCAGACTGTTACACTACTCACCATAATCACATCCTTCCTCTGTGAGGATGGCTTCAATCTGATTTTCTGGGACTTCGTTTGGTGGGATCTCAAGGGAGGTGTTGAGGTTTCCCCTTCCTTACCTTTTCTAAGTGGCCCACGAACTTGTGTTTTGCCTCTTTCACATTGACTTGACATTTCACATTGACCTGACTTACTTGAAGCGGCTGTAAACTCTACTCACAACATGCTCACAGACTAAGAGCTCTCACCAGCCAACCACCTACTAAACTTGACCTTCTCTCACATGCCTCTTCTTCTGATGATATTTATACAGAGGCTCTCTTATCTTTTGTCAGCCACAAGAGCAGTGAATCAGATTCCCCTTCATTGTTTTTCTAAACCGTGGTCAGGTCCACATACAGTAAGACTGTGAGGTTTCTCCCACCTCACCTCTGCTTCCATATGAGCCTATTTTTCATATTGCATTAGTATTAAGGGAGTATCCATGCAGCCCTGATTATGCTGCTGTGATGTCCCTGCCCACTCTGTTTGTAGCTCCTGGTGTTTTTCCTCTGTTTCCCTTCCTGTTTGGGAGGCTGGGTCGAAGAGGCGTGTCAGGGGAGATGAGCCACACCTGAGCCCACTTCTGCAAGTGGGCTGGAGAAATCATCTCTCTCTCTCTCTCTCTCTCTCTCTCTCTCTCTCTCTCTCTCTCCCTCCTCCCTCCTCCGTCCTCCTAGCAAGCAGGACGCAGGACTTTGGTTTGATTATGGTTTGGGTTTTGGGGTAGCTTCATTTTATCACTTTGACTACATAATTCACATTTCCATGCATTCATGCACTCACCACACCACTGATCTTATAGATATACATGTTCTACCTTAAACTGTAGTTTGGTTATTCTTAGTTAGAATAAATATAATTTGCAAGGTATTTATTTCGCTCCCTTATTTTGTCATGAATTTTGAGCTGGTTCATTACACTACGATGGACTATAACTATACAATGGCCATACTGAGGTCTATTCCCTCTTATCTGATGTCATTACAGGCCGTCAGTTGCTGTTCTTTTCACAGTGATCATTCATCACGATGAGAATCCACACAAAAGCTCACGTCAGATATCAAAGGGAGACCTTAAACCTTAGTTACTTACTACTTTTCTTATTGTCATCAATAACTTGCCAACAGAGATATCACATATTATCAATGCTACAGGAGTTACTGTTTTAAGTTTCAACATCTTAAATCAAAAATCCAGTTTTTGTGTTACAGGGGCTTTGTACATGACTCACTACTTTATGTCAACACCCAGGAATCACAGAGGAAAAGAAAGACTTGGAGTGATCACTGCTATTGCTTTTTCTGTTTTGTCTAGCTCTGCCTAGCTTAAATATAACACCAAGTGTTTTGGTGCCACCACTTCCCTGCAATATGTGGAGACAACACAATGTATGTAATGATTCTATAGCATAGAAAATACTGCTGCTTCAGTCTCATTCTCTTAAAAATCATCACTAAGGGTTTTATTTTGAAGATTGTGACTGGAAGTCATATTTTTGCTGGCTTGACTCTGGTCTGAGACTGCAATGGCCTTTTGGCTCAGCACAGTGACAGTGCACTAACACAGCTTCCATTAAGACCAGAGTATCTCGGCCTTTACCACAAATGGGATACCACAACACCTCTTAGAGATGCTTATATTGCCTACTGCAGTAAAAAGAGTAAGACTACACTGGATTCAAAAACAGTAATCCTGAAAAAGATGCACACACACCCAAATGCAACTGTGCATGTTGATGGGTATTAGGTCTACTGTGGATGTGTGTCAGTGTTTAAAGTTAGCATTTTGTCCTTTTATGACCACTTATGAGAAAATAACCACCGACAATGCTGATCTTGTGATTAGCATCCCACTTATTACTGTTTTTCTATGTAAAGTAGGTTTGGTCCAAAGTATAATTTAATTTCCCTAAGCGAAGTGGTCAATTGTCCAGTTGTCCCAGATCCCCAGGGCCCCAAAAGCTCCAGGTACACGAGTGGGTTTTGTTAATCTAATTAACAGCAAACTTGCTGAGGAACATGCTCCACCAAAAAAAAAGGCATTGTCATCCAACATATTATCGCCGTGTCTTGTAGAGGTGACCCTGTTTAAAAATCAAATTCTATTATTTTAGTTGATATTGCGTTTGCATGGAGCAGCTCCTTAATTAACTGTGTCTGATTATCACAAACTGCTACATGGCAACTTTGGGGCCAGGTTGCGCTGCTCCAGGATAGGAAAAGCCCTTCTGCTTTGTACATATACAATCCACACACTGCACAGAGAGGGATTAGTTGGGGGTCACTAGAGGCCCAACAACAATTTTCTTCACCCCAGGGCCTCCTAATGGCCACAAAGATAAGACATGTGCACCCTGACCAAATGATAAATACCATGTCCATTTTAAATATTAAAGTTTCAAATTTCAGTGTGTGTGTGTGTGTGTGAGAGAGAGAGACAGAGAGAGAGAGAGAGGGAGAGAGAGAGAGGGGGAGGGAGGGAGAGAGCGTCTGTCTTCGGGTGTTCTCTGTTTTCTCCCACACGGTCATCTCTCAGATTAATTGAAGTGCTTCCTGTCATGCACTCACACGCAGCAGAAGGGCACTGCGGTGCACTTCGATTCTGGCTGTGATTTTGATCATGTTGCGGCAAAACAGAAAAAAAAAAACAACCAAAAACGTGCGGCACAGCTCAAGTGTGAAGGTGCTGAAATCAGCCGCTGGCAGCGAAAGGGTGCTGTCCGTGGTGCTGGAGCTGGTGCTAGTGTTTATCATTCACCACTCTTCCTGTTTTTTTTTTTTTTTCGTTGGTGGACGTCGAGGCTGTGTACGGGGTAGGATAGGTGTGTGTGTGTGTGTGTGTGTGTATATACGTTTGTGTGTATAGCCGACACGGGGGTGGGGGGGGGGGGTCCATACCGCAGGGAGCGCGGTTGAATCACCGAGCGCGCCTCCGCCGGATCTCCTCTTCCTGCCGTCACACCCACTGCTCGGTGTCGTGGGTTCACCCCGTGGAGAAGGGGAGGTCCGACGGCACACACACACACACACACACACACACACATACACAAACACACACACAGCAGCAGAGAGTGCTGCAGTGCGAGCGCAGCAGGGGGACTCGGAAGCGGAGAGGAAAACACGCACACACACGCACACACACACACACACACACACACACACACACACGTATCAGCAGCATTATTGCCGAAACTTGGTCTATGGAGAGATCTGCAGCGGCACCGTAGCGACGCAGGCCGACATGGAAGAGTATTTGCGGAGGGTCCAGAGCAGACTCGGGGTGAGTTAAGAGCCTTCAGCGGCGTTAACACCAGGTTGTGGGTATAATGGATGAGACCATGACGGGAAGGCTGCTGCCGCTCTGCTACAGGCTGCGTTCCTGTTGCTGAAAAAAAGCGCACGGCAAAAGCCTCTCACGTCCCTTCGGTTCCCCAAGCACCTGTAGATCGACAATATGAGAGTACAGGGGACGTGAAGGCGTGTTTGGCCCCGTATAATAAGCTCGTTGTTTCCAGGAACATCAGTGTGTGAATTTGAATGAGGAGCTGATTTCTAATGAGGGAGAGGCGTGACATCAACAAGTTTAGCCAGAGGCTGTCCTTCCCTGCTATCTGGCTGCTCTGCAGATACTGACTCATAATTTGCATTTGATCCAGGGCTGAATATCTGCTCACACATAAAAAAGAAAAAAAAAAAGCCTCATGCAAATAATAAACAACGTAATTTATATAGACTAAATGACTGTGCAGCCACTGTGCAGCAGTCTTTTGTGTCTTTGGGGCACACATACTTGCATGTTGCTATAGATTTGTGGTTACACTGTGTTCTTTTTACATACAGTCTTTGCTTGTATACATTTAGTCTGCCAGTAGTGCAACAGTTGCACAGATGTTCACAGTAGGGAGCCTTTCATGGATCATGCACATACCTTGAGGCCATGGGGCCCCTAAATCTGCTCTTTCTGCATGTGCTTGTTTAAATAGCATGGTTGTATCATCAGTTGTAGAGCTTGGTTGGCCATAGTGCCTTTCAAAGGTTTCGAGCTGTAAACATGTAAACACAGATATTCTCAACCTCTCCTAAGAGTATTTGTGATGACTCAGTTCCCAATTGATATTGGCACAGCTGTACTGTAGATACCTTTGCATTTATATTTTGGCTGTACCTTGTGTTTTTCATTTAATTTCTCTGTCAGTGCCAGAAATTGATCAGAAACACTCCTGTCTCCTTACGGCAGCCACTGAAGAGTTTGTTTATAGTAATGATTCTGCAGTTTTTCTTACTGAGTTAACCTGGTCATGCTTTTCATGCATTACAAAGGACTGGAAACACATAAATACACACAATCAGACACAGAGAATAGTCATTCACATGTGCATGCACATCCACACACATGAACATATACTACATCCAAACAAACAGTTGCAATATGATTTACTGATGTTTTATCAGCAATACAGCAATATTGCCCCTTTTTAAAAGGTGACAGGTGCACCAGAGAACTGACCTACTTTAAAGGCCATTTAGTACCTGGGGCTTTTAATCATATCAAACGATCTTCATCAGCAGATAGCAGATAGCAGAAGCTGTATGTCTCAATCAGTTTATGCTGTTAGTCACCCACAGTGTAACGTACAGTGCATATATTATGTGAACATGTCAGAGACAAATATTTCCCAGGAAGTCCAAACTGTACTCTTCCTGGCCATTTAAGTAATAGTGATAGTTCATGTGTGTATAAAAGCTGATTTAGTAGTAAATCATAATAAAACATGCTTTTATGTCTGATAATTCTAAAATACAACAATACAAAAAGAACATTAACTGAAATAAAACAAATTTTAATTAAAAGGGGTGTGAAATATGCTAATATAGCCATAAATATACTATTACCCAGGATACATGCTTGTATTTGCTTTATTCTCTTGGTTAATTATATTTTCATCCATACTACAGTATTCAGAATAATCAGTTTTATTCATGTAAACAGGTGTCCTGTCAGTACAATACAAACATGCATGTGATCAGCCTGTTTGGAATGAAATTTTAAAGAGGACAAGAGCTTTTATCTGGGCTGCACTTCACATAAACACAGTGAAAGCAGAGGAGAAGAAAGATCAAAGAAGCAAATCCGCAGATCAGAGCACGGCAGGGTAATTGAGCGATAAGGAGGGCAACTGCTGAGTGTCATGGAGGTTACAGATAAAGTGTAACACATGTCATGATTATCAACCATTTCCCTCTCTCTCTCTCTCTCACACACACACACACACGCATGCAGACACTTTCTTTATCTCTCTCTCCCAGCTCTCCTATATAAACTTTGATGACTTGCTCTTTTGCTGGCTTCTCTCTCTCTCTCTCTCTCTCTCTCTCTCTCTCTCTCCCTCCCTCTCTCTCTCTCTCTCTCTCTCTCTCTCTCTCTCTGTCTGTCTGTCTGTCTCTGTCTCGCTTTCTCTCTTGATGGCCACCATCCAAAACACCCATATTTCTAATTGGCCTGGCTCTTATTGCTTACTGAACCTGTCTTTCTCTCTTGCTCAGTTTTTCTCTGTATAGCTCCTCGGCTTCACTCATACATCATTTGGCATAGAGCTGAACCAATGTGCTGAGTGGACTTCCTGCATCTGTCCTTCTGCGTCTACACACTAATACACACACACACACACACACACACACATCTACACGTCTACAGACATAAAATGCCTTTCCAGGACTACTTTGATTTTGGCTTTCACTTTGTTCTTTGAACTAAAATTTAATCATTACAAAACATTAGGCCATTTTTAAACTTTATGCGTGTCTAGGGGGTGCTAACATTCATTACTTTCCATCCCTGTAAATGTTTACAACATCACATAGTGATGTTGAGACATTAAACAAGCTTGATGAAAAAGGGTCCAGACTGGCTTCACTTTCAAGGATTTCTAGCCTGCCCTAATCTTAAAAGTAGGGTTGGCTTGAAAAGTGCAATAACTTAAAAGTGTTTATTAGCATGAATAAATCAAAAACAAGTTTTAAAAGGTAACTTATTTGGATCAGCATGCTCTTTAACAAGATACCCATCCCATCTTTCATTAGTCAACAATTTTTTATAAGGTTTTCAAGCCTTTTTTACAATGAGCATTGCATTTGTTTCTTTAGAATATTTCACAGTAAATTCCCCTTTTTTTCTTGCATACATTTTACTGCAAAACATACATTAGATGTTAGTTGCAGAAAGTGTATGTATGTAAATGTATGGATATATATTATATAAATAGTGGTATTATGGTTTACTCTCATTCTCAGCCCAGCTCCTCTCTGTGGGGAGTTTTTATATTCTTCCTGTAGACAGAGAGATTCCTCTGGGTGCTTCACTTTCTCCCACAATCCAGAGACCTGCAGTTCAGGCAGAAATCAAGACTTTCAGAGATATGATTAGTTCTGTCTAATGGACTATAGTGGACTGGTGATTTGTTCAAGGTGTTTTTTTGACTTCTACCTAATATACTTGGATAGACTCCAGTTGCTCCAATAGTTGTAAATTCCACAAATGTAAACATTTATTGTTTCAGAATCTATTTAAAGGTTGTGCCTAACTGCCCAGAGGTTTTATACAAGGAGCAATTACTGTAAGCTTGTAAATCTCCTCATTGAAAAGCTCAGAGTAATATTTTGCTGAAAATGCAAATCAAGGTAGCTAGACATCGAAAGGAGGAGAGGAGAGGAGAGGAGAGGAGAGGAGAGGAGAGGAGAGGAGAGGAGAGGAGGGGAGAGGAGAGGAGAGGAGATTGAATGTGGTGAGACAGGGAGATGGAGCTCAAAGGGAGAGCACTCAGATTGAAGGATATCAGATGGCCAGTATATGCACACACACACACACACACACACATGTTCTCCCTCTGCAGAACAGACACTGAGTGGCCTTTTCTCCTGCTAATGCATCACTTCCTTTTCTCTAACCATCTAGTATCGATTTATTCTTCCTCTCTCCCTCCTATGAAGGGAGTGGCTGCAGACCCCCCCCCCACCACCCCACCCCCGCCACCCCCACCCCACCTCTTCCCCCTTCCTCCCTCTTTCTCCCTGCTTTCTCCCTCCCTCCCTTTTGCCTCACATCTTCACTCCCTCTTATCTAATGTCTTCCTTCTCTGTCTTTCTTCTCCCTATCACATTTTTTCACCTGTCTAGCCTCCTTTTTTCCTGTTCCCCTTTCCTGGCCTTTTCTACATGTGTGACTTATCAATCTGCTGTCCATACACCCTATATTTCAGCCCCCTTTTTCATAAGCGTCTTCTAACTCCTTGCACTCATTCCTCCAATCTCGCTACACTTTTTACTCTCTTTCTCTTAGTTTAAACATCAGCCTCTTCTCCTCCTCCCCTCCCTTTCTATAATTTGGTCTCTAACTTCTTCTCCCCTCATTTTATTTATCCATCAGCCCTGATGCACAGAAAGACACAATTCTATTCCTTACACACCAATTATTAATCTAACCTCAACATTAGGCTCCTATCTCGGTTAGATAATTGACATGTCAACAGATTTGTTGAGCATTAGCCAAGCCTAAGAAAGCAGAAGGTGGAGCTCAAAGGTTATTGTGCTTTGAATGTTTTAACCCACTGACTACACACTGACACTACTGCTAACCATTTAGGAACGTCATAATAGTTTTAAAAGCTCGGCCTCGTCACTTCATTATCATAATTTCCATAACACACATGTTTGCTAATTGTTCGATTTCCAGGTTTCATATTCCAGCAACTTGAACATGAACAAAGTCCTGTCACTCTGCCGGAGCTGACTGTTATGTACATGTCAGATGTTGGCACTTCTTTAATGCAACTATATTTTTTTCCCACGATAACGATGTGCTTTCATTAAGAAAAAGAAGTGACTATTTGTTCACTCAATCATTTCAGCCATAAAGCCAGCGTGTCCTGTGTTAGCAAAGGTTGGAAGAGGATTAACAGCTGAGCTTGTGACCA